>NW_025920075.1:122500-160084 GCF_912470025.1 Vespa velutina
AGGCCTCCAGGTGCAATTATATAAGAGAAAGAGTGTTGGGTGTTCTTTTCATATGTTATATGGGAATGAATTTATGTTTTAATATTTATTAAAATAATATAATGTTCAATTTATCACTGATTATTATTAAAAATATATTAGACATATTCTTATTTTTTCTCAGATTTATATACGAATTCTTTTATTGTTAATTATATTTCTTATTTTCTATATATTTATCTTAAAACAAATGCTTACGAAACACTTATCTAGCACGGAACACTGTGAGACGCATTCTATCTTTAGAGAAAAGTATACATATGAGAGACTGATAGCGTGTGCGTTCAGAGTTTACTAACACTACTTTAACTTACACGAAATCAACAGTTATGTATGCATGAGAGAAAAATAACCAAAAAAAGCCTATACACCGATATGATTAAGGTACCAAGGTGAGGGACAGCATTCCCCCCTTGTTTGTAATTTATATTGTATCCATATCTATCGCTAAGGTCAACACATACTTTGAAGAAAGATTTGAATTGAACAGGTTTTAAGAAAAGCAGAAAAACGAGCAAAGTAGTCGAAGGGATATATATAGGGAAGAGTTGCTATGAATATTGAGCTGTAAACAGATGTAACGAGAAAACATGGAGTTTCTGGTCGATTGTGTTTATAGGATCACCATTAAATAAGCGAATAAAAACACATTTACCTTACAGCTGTTCTATATACTGATTTGAATTATTCTTCTTTGTCACCTCTCGTTCATAGTCCATTACTTTTCTTTATGCTTATATCAATGTTTTTAAGCTTTGCCTTCTTCCCTGGGAATATGAATGTTTTTTCTCCTATCTACCTACGTATGTGCGTTTGTATTCTAAGTATATTCAGATAAATAATTCAGTGAAGAATATAAAAATATATAGAATGTTAAGATCTTATAGGATATAGAAATGTTCCAGAATCAGTAGTCAATATTATATTTTGATATATGTAATTAATATTATATTTAATATCGTAATAACGATTCATATACGTAAATATATTTTAATAATGTTTTAAATATTTACCACATATATAGGAATATATATAAAACTATGTATACTTAATGTATAAATATATGTATATATAATAACAATTACACACACACACATATATATATATATATATATATAATTATTTTGCAATTCAAAAATTATTTAAATACGATAAAATAACCGTGCAAAATAAGACGTCATCGATAAATAGAAGAAAGGTATAAACATAATAATTTTATTAATACTTTTAATTGTGCATACACAAATGAAATCTGTACGTCGATCAGATCAAAAGTTAATGATAGTTTGGTATTTCTTCGAGGAAAGCACAAGTAAAAGAATGAAGATCAAGAGTAGAGAAATCGTTCGTAGGTGGATGAGACGAGTTAGTGGTAGTCATTTTGAAAAAATTTTTTTTATCATCGTGTGTTTCTTCGTTCATTAAAAGAAAATACCGTGTATGAAATGGATGACCAAAGGAGTTTGACGAAGACGTAAGAGCAACAGATTCTAACGAAGCAATAGCAATTTAGAAAAACGATATGAAAAAGCTTACGATATCGTTGATTTGTGCAAGCGATAAAATATGTGATATCCGTGTTATTTACATATGTATCTTATAGGACGATCAGATTGATAAGGAAAGATAAAAGCTAATCAAACTTTCGATATTTTAAATATTAAATAAATAATATTGTTCTGAATGATACATGAGGATATTGTATATATTATAGTTATACATTACACGTACTAATTTATAGTAGGAATATATATAGGCTAAATAATAGGAATATGAGAAAAGGACTGCGATTTATTGGTTCAATAATTTTAAACATTTAACGAATGCATAAATACATATAATGAAATATCAGTATTAATATAAGTGACGCCGTTTTCTTTAATTACTTGTCATAATTAATTTAATTAATTGTCATTATGTGTCATATTTTATTGTTTACATTTCTAATCAAAAATGAAATTTGGTGAATTTATTTATAGTTAATGAAGTAATAAGCGCGTTTCAATAAAATGACGGATTATAAATCCAATCAATATTTTCATGAAAAAGTACTGAACTGTGTATTCTGGGTCGTTTTGAAAGGTCTTACAGAAAAGGCGAAGTTAAGGAGGATGTCGAATCTTGTGAAAAACGAAAATCCTCATCGAGAACAATTCTATTTCACAAATTCAAATTGAATTATATTTGATATTAATAAAAATAATATAAAATGCAATAAATTTAATTTTTTTAATAAAATAAACTAAAATATTATTGATATTTTTTAGAAAAATATCATGGGAAATGTGTCTAAATTTATTGATATAAAAATTGAGTATATAATAAACTCTATGTAATTTAGTTGTCTTCTATTAAAATGATGTAAACTATATAAACCCTTATATTGTACATTGGTGTATGTGTACATATATGTAAAATAATTTATATGTGCATGCATGGTGTAGAAGATGTGTTTGCCGAGGTAGATAAAACTTTGTTCGAATTCTAGATGAAACTTTGTTCGAATTCTATCTCACGCTTCAACGATATGCTGTGTAAGATATAAAGTCAGAGAATTATTTTAATAATCATTTAACGTATTTTTTAACAAATAATCTGTGCTGAAGAACAATTGGAATCTAAAATACGGAATTATCACGAAATTATATTCTTCTTATCTTTTTTATTCTACGACGATTGAATCCATTTCGGAGGAAATAGAAGAGATTTCAAACCTTCATTTTATGACGTTGATCATATACGCGCGACTTGTTATAATTCGTAAAAATATATTATTACAAACCACGGTGCCTTACAAAACGGGAGTTGATTCTTGTCTAATGATGCCTTCTGAATCGTGTGGTAACATTTTCCAAACTATGATCCCTTCGAAGATATTTAAATTCTTATCCATCTATGTCGAAAATCACAAGTTTCTCTAATACTTTACGATCATTTTTCGTTTCTCCTCTATAGGTATTTTATCTACGCAAATAAGTTATGCTCTAGGTATTTTCTTTACTCCACATTAATAGAATCCGATTTCGAAGGAATTTGAAGAAATTTCAACTTTTCATATTTTATCAATAACCGTATACCCACGAAAAGTCGTATAACGTAACGAAATTTTATTAAATATTACGATTCCGATTACAACGGGACTTCGCTCTTATGTAATGCAGTATCCTGAATCGTTAGGTGACATTTTCCGAACTGAGACACACGTTGCTTCGAAGATTTTTCGATTCTTACGTATCTGTCTCCAGAATCGCCTGATTTTCTGATATTTTAAGCCAATTTTTCACAGCTCTTTGTTTTTGATATATGTAAACACGTTACATTTACACATTTTATTTTCTTTATTTTCCATTGATAGGGTCCGATTTCGGTGGAATCGGAGGAGACTTCACCTTTTTCTGTTTTGATATCTGTATATCCGCCAACAGTCGTAAAACAAAAAGGAAAATAATTAGAAATTACCAATCCGTTTAAAACGACACTTTATTCTGATAATCTGACTTTTTTGATGGCATCGGTGGGATACAAAAGCATCCTAGGAGAACTTTTATCCCAATTACATTTTCGGCACATTTTACTATTTTTATTATATATATTTTAATTTAATTACACAAGAATGACTAACACGCAAGAAATCTTCTGCCGCTGCTAAGGCTCTTCTCACTGAGAAAGAGCTTAGGCTATAAGAGGAAAAACTAGATGTGCGCGAGGCTCGAATAGACATCTGTTTGAAAGAAAATACCACTTTACACAACAAAGATTGAAATATTTGGAAAAAAAATAAAAGAACGAGAAACTGAATCAAAAAATCAAGAAGCAGAAATTCGAGAACGTATAAGTGCAGTAGAAAAACACGAAAAAGAGATAGGAATTCAGAACGCAAAAATTATTGATCGACAAATGGAACTCAACAAACAAGAACTAGAATTAGAAAGAAAAGAAATAATGTTACAATGCTGCGAAAATGAAATTCGTACAAAGGAACTCGATCGGCAGAAATCGATGATGAACGTGTCTTTGGGAAATAATCGAGCGGGAAGTCGGTACTCTTCGTGAAATAGTCTGAATAGATGCGTCGAGGCCAGTACAATCGCTAGGGGCTTAAATGAAGAAGACTACAATCAGGACAATGAGAGAATATTACCCAGGGTCCGACATTTTAAGCAATCGCCTTCAGGAATGCTGGATTTTAAATTAAAGAGACAATTCCGCGATTTAACGGATATAACCTCTCCGTGTTGTGATGTCACAATACGTGACAGCATGTAAAAGGATAATGGACCTGTTCCCTGAACGCCTTCCTGCGGAGATAGAAGGAATGCTAGTTCGTAGTATTCGAGGCAAAGTGGACGGACATGCATATTCAATCACAGAAGACTAGGAATTACATATGTTAGAGCAATTGGTAAGCTCATTAAAAGCAGCCTTCCAGCAGGCAAAATCTACGAGTTATTACTAGGAGCAATTATATTTATGAAGGCTAACGAAAGAACATTAGATTATACCAAACATATCAAGGAAATCCAATAAAATCGAAATCAGACAGGGGCGGGAACGCCACAGAAAACGCTCACAGACGAACGAATACACAGGCGACTCAGCTAAGCAAATCGCAATTGTAAATTATAGGCCAACGGCGAAGGCACCTACGATAAGCGTGGACATCGAAAACCTCGGGAAGAATATCAAGTTCATGGTTGAAACCGGCGCGGAAGTCAACATCATTAAAGAAAGTGCTATTGAGTCGAACGTAACAATCAATAATGGAAATGTAATTAAAGTGTGCGGCATTATGGATGACCATATTCGAACAGAGGGTTCGTTGATTACCTCTTTGGAAGATTAGTTCGATTTTATGTGGTGGCATAAATCATCCCGATCGAACAGGATGGTATCTTGGGAAGCAAGTTCGTAAAATCAGTCGGTGCTGATGTGAGCTACATACAACAATGCATGAAGGTCACGGACAAAGAAGTAACGTTCACAGATAAACGGTTAGTACGCGTGCCGGCAAGGATGAGTGCAGTGTTTCATTGCTACGTTAGGAACTCCGAAGTTAACGAGGGCTACATTGCGAGAGTATAATCCCTACCGGGTACATATATGGGGGAAGTCATGGTTAGGAACCGTCATGGTTGGGCTTATTTTAGGGCAATTAACACTACCGAGGAAGATCAAAAGATTGTTTTGCCTACCCTGGATCTACAAGCGTATAAAATACGTGAAGGCCAGGAAGACATAATATGGAATGCACAAGGAAATTCAAGGGAAACAGCAACGGCATATGTAAGAAAAATCAGCAGTGATCAATAGAACAACTGTCGAGGTTGCCAAGAAGGCAGAGACGAGAAGAACAGGGCGAACGAAGTAGAATCGCTATTACGGTTAGATCACCTGAATTATAAAGAGAGGAAGTTCGTTATAAAACTCTTGTCCACCAGCGCAGACTGCTTTCATCTCTTGGGGGAACAGCTGGGCAGCACAGGAGTGCTGTTTCACAGGAGCATCACTACTAATGAAATGACCATACACGTGAAGCAGTATAGGTTCCCGCCTGTAGATAGGGAAAACATCAATAATCAAGCCCAGCAATTTCTCGAAAATGAGATCATCCGGCCATCTCTCTTCACTTACAACTCTCCTATGTGGGTGGTACCCGAAAAGGCCAACTCTCAAGGAAATCCTAAATGGAGGCTACTCACTCACTACAGGGGTTTGAATGAATAGACCGTCGAAAACGCATATCAACTCCCCAATATCTCCAAGATACTCGATCAGCTGAACTCTGCAAAATTTTTTTCAACTTTTGATATGAAGTCGGGCTTTAACTAAATTGAAGTACACCCCGATGACAGCCACAAGACAGCTTTCTCAACATCGCACGGGTATTTCGAGTTTACTAGGATGCCATTCGGTCTGAAGAACGCCCCAGCAATCTTCCAACGGCTCATGGATCTCGTCCTAACGGGACTTCAAGGAGAAGAGATATTCGTTTACCTGGATGAAATTGTGCTATATTCCAGGTCACACGATGGACAAAATAATGTTTAATAAATTAATAGGAAGACTGAGGCAAGCAAATCTGAAGCTACAACTTGACAAAAGTGAATTCTTCAAAAGGGAAGTGGTCTATCTGGGTCACATCATTGGGGAGGACGGGATAAAACCGGGCTCCAAAAAACTACTAGCGGTCAAATAATTCCCGCGTCCGAAAAAGACAAAGCATGTCAGACAATTCTTAGGACTCGCGGGATATTACAGAAGATTCATACCGGGATTTTTCAAAACAGTCTAATATTCCACGAAAAGTGACATTCGAAAATTTAAAATGGCGTATGAAAACTGTAAAATAAATTAAATTAAAACATTAGCTAGTCTTAAGGAAGACACAGGGATCGACCTTTCAAATTTCATTTATTTTTATTTAGCACACAAAGGTTAAGGCACGCATTCTAATAAGTTCATTTACTCGTAGGTCAAAAAATTATTAAATGTACTCAAAATATATTTCCCAATAAAATATCACATCGCCGACTGACAATAGTACTTTCGATAATTCTACTACAGTCAGTAATTCTACTAAAGTCGGTAACTCTACAATCGATAATACTATTGTCAGTAATTATACTACTGTTGGTAATATCTACTGTAGGTAAAATCTACTGTCTGTAATATCTACTGTCGGTAACTTTACTATTAGTACCTTTAGTTAAAACACTTTTACAAATTTATTACAAGTCACTGTTACAACTAGTATCTCTTTTATTAATTATACTACAATACACGAATAATACAATAACAATAATAATACTATATAGTAAACAAGAAGAGACATTATATTAGCAAAATACATGTATTTGCAGTACATAAAAGGCTATGAAGGTTTACATAATAAACAATAACAAAAATGAACTTATTAATATTCACCGATCTGTATGTATTCACTGCGTAATATGTTTTATTATAACAACCTTAATAACAAAAGAAATATCTTTATAACTTCGAAGAGAATAAAAATAATAAATACGTGCGGGGCACTCTTATTATTAATGGCGAGACGACGTCCGGTGATACGGATTCTAACATCCAGTATTCCAACTATTAAGAACGACAGTATCAACATCATTCTCGGAACCACACCTGGCGATAACAACATTTCAGAGGCTAAAAGTTCTCGGAACTTCATACGGTGATAAGCGCCGACCGGACGCAATACTTTTAAGAGGTAACAAAGGAACGCTCGCATTTTTTCGACCTACCACCATCGCATTAAGGCGGCAAGCGTGAGCGACGCGCATGCGCAGTGACGTCAACTGGACTCGCCTAAGGACAACCAGTCGTTAATCAGTCATCGTTCGCCGCTCTATTTGATCAGTCGTAACCTCCTAGGTCTGAGCATCAAAGATTTATTTCTAATAATTAACTTAGAATTTTTAACGAGTACTACTACACTATACTTAAGCATTTCTACCTTTGTCAATTAAACGAATTGAAATCCTTCGATTACCTCAGTGGAATTATTAATCTAAAATTTAAATAATAAAATAAACGCACTCGCGGGCGGTACATTGTATTAAAATTCAAAAGTTTTTGCAATCAGTGTATTTTGATAAAACACTTAATATTTAATTAAATTTGTTAGGGTTAATTAGTGCGTGATTATTCATATTCATTCATCCATCCATTCTTATAGCTCGGTGAGGATAAACCGCACGGGCATTGTTCCTAAGGAAATTGTCGTATCGGTGAGGATGCTCCGCATTGGCGACACTTCATTCTCTCCTATCTCCTACCAAGAACCAACTATTCTTTCCAAACATCTACTTACTTCATGCCAAAAGTATGTCGCGGTGGTAGAAAATATCAATTAGGTCATCTATTAAGAGAATTCCATCACGAACAAAAAATTATACCGAAGCATTGGGTGTCGAATTAGTTGAAGAAAAGAAAGAAAATTTTCCACAGTACCGCCTGATGTCTCTGCAGCCCTCCAGAAGGTGGACTCCCCCGCTAGACATTCCAATTCTGGACCCTAGGACTTCTAAATACTTGGAAATAGGGCTTCAGCACCGACTTGGATTATTCTCCCGGGAGGTAAGATAGCATTTGCAACATCGTTTCGTCACGTTGTTTGATGCCAATCCTGAGCCAATTGAACTCCCCAGGCAGGTAAAGGCCGAAAAAGGCACAAAATACTCGCAAAAGTCAGAAAACCTTAGAAGTTAGCTTAACCAATGTTGTTGACAGACACACCAGAATCGGCATTTGATAAAGTAGCGCTCGATGTTGTGGGTCCTCTAACTCAGACTGAAAAAGGTAATAAATATATTTTAACGATCCAAGATCAGCTGACAAATTTTCATTATACGTCCCTTTCGGGAACACTATATCAATAGATACAGCCAATGCTTTAATATCAAACTTAATATGCAAATTCGGGCAGTACTCAGGTATCAGAGGTCAAACGTTTTGAGTACCTTACTGTTAACTATTGCACGTAAATTTAGGATAAAACAATATAGAACTATAGCCTTCTACCCATAGTCTAACGGATCATTAGGAAGATCTCACCATGACTTGATCGAATATTTGAAGCAATTTATAGACAAGGAAAATGATTCGGACGAATGGATAGAAACAGCTACCATTTCGTACAATACAAGCGTACACGAGGTAACTCGTTACACACTCTATGAGCTTGTCTTCGGGAAACTAGCTAAAGTACCAGCCTCGAATCTACCGTTGGATGACAAGATGGACAGCACATATTTACATTACTACGTAGCGCTAATAAATAGAATAAATAGGACACAAGCGGTAGCACGACCAAATTTGATGTGATCCAAGGAAACTTCGAAAACGTATTATGACACGAAAGTACGACCGCTAACATTAAAGGAAGGAGACAGGGTATTTTCATTAAAAGAACCGACTAATAAATTTGGTAAACAATACATGGGACCTCATCAGGATTTAGAAATGCTCCCCCAAAATGATGTTAAATTATAAATAGGAAATCGTACTAAATAAATATGAATAAGTTAAGGAAATCCAAAATGAAATAGGCTAAGGTAATTGTGTTGCAGAAATCATGGAAATTCTGGGCACCTTAATAACAATCATAGGGACCACATGTGAATATTTCTGCATTTTGGGGTATGACCGTGGGGAAGCGTCTGTGAACTTCACGACTATTTCTTTGTTTGACATGGGGGAATGCACTACCCCGTCACATGCACCTAACGATACAGAAGTTTACATTTAACTTCTACAATTAGCAAAATATGTCCACACACATGTGCACCAATATTGAGTGGAACTCGATCGAACGATTTATTATTGTGGAATGTCATCGCACGTCTCAGCTGTGCAAAATGGAAGAAGAGTGTATCTGATGGACCTAACAGCTGAGGCATATAAGCCCGCCTTTATCACAGGCATCATGGGAATAACACCGACCTTGCAAGTATCAGTCACCGAGTATCCGAGTGCTACCCTTGCAGGATCAATTTCAATGGACGGCAAGTGCTCAGGGACGTAGTATTCTGATCCCTATGGCACATGGGACAACGTAGTGTTGCAAACAACAGTGAAAATAAACATTAGAGAATACTACGCAACGGTGAAAATAAAACAAAACAGTGTAGTGCTAAGTAAAGGAACATTATGTGTTTTCACGGACGGTATATCTGTTACCGACGAGGAAGGGAACGCATTATGGACATCGAGATCTGTCTCATCATGTAATTTCACACATTACAACGTGCTGTACGAGGGAATAGCTACAAAATTTGAGGCAAGCTATATAGAAATATGTCCTGACATCTACACAATATACACGCATGACGTCACTTTCACTTTACAAAAGCGAACAGAACACCACTTATGCGGATACACCCTGCTATGAAGTGAACACCCGAAATTATTTATCTTGGAGATACAAAAAGGAAGGACCTTCGCGTTAAGGACTATCGGTCGGAAGCCTCGTTCTGTTCGTCTATGTAAATTCAAAGTTTGTATGCTTAGAAAAATATATGAGGAACCAGATGACAGCCTTGTACAGTGAGGTCATTAAACAAAATTGTGAATTGGAGAAACAAGTGACTAAGAATGCATTAGCACTGACGACTCTTCGATCAGATAAGTTCGCCTACACCATTATGAAGGCAGCAGGGTATATGGCCGTAATGGTTGGAGAAGTGATACACATCGTGAAATGCAAACCTGTTCCAGTCAGTGTAAGACAATCGAACGAATGTTATCATGAGCTACCGGTTTATTATCAAAACGATAGCCTTTTTCTGACGCCGAAGTCTAGAGTACTAGTAAAATCCGGAACAACTAGGGAGTGCAATGCGTTGCTTCCGCCAATGTTTCAAATTGGAGAAAACTGGTACAGGCTAACAAACCGTAGAGGTTCTACCACCTAAAATACTTCAGTAGCTGACGAAACCATAATGGAAGTATATAAACAAAAAAAACTTGATGACATGTGGCATATACTCCCAACAGGACTTGGAGAATTTACGCGAACACATTATGATCCCCGCTGAGAGACCGGTACTTTTAAACACATGGGACATTGCCAAGGTAGTTATAGGACACCGCGTTCCACCTAACACTACCTCCATGTATAATTTACTGGGGGAAGCGGTCAACAAAATCACAGACAGTGCGATCTCGAAGCTGTGGCAAGGATTTTTAGCTTTCGGATCAGCTAGTGCGGGTATGATTGGACTATTTGTTTTAATCAAAGGTGTTAAGTTACGTGTTGATGCTATAATGCGAGGATACGTACTCCATGATGTCTACAGATGGAGCCTACACCAGTTAGGAACCATTTGGAATTCATTACCACACCTACTCCTACATATGGGACGACAGCAACAACAGAAGGAAAAAGGGACAACAACGGGCGGTGAAATTAGTGGTACCATCAAAGTGAAAGTGGACGAACTAGAGAGTGCTGCGACTCTGACACCCGCCGCTAGGGAATGTTCGAGATACCCAATCCAAGAAAGAATCTTGGCAGCTCGAACAAGTCGTCAGAAATCATGATTTTCGAGCGACTCAATTAAGGTGGGTGATGTCACGTCGTCGTCTGACAACGTGTAGTACTTATGGTGTCCCTAAATAATAAATCTATCAATAATACAGAAATACTAATTCAGAATTAAAAGGTTAATAACCCTACTGTCGGTAACTCTACCGCCGGGAACTCTGCTGTCAGTAACTCTACTGTCGGTATTTCTATTGCCAGTATCTACATAGTCGGTAAGTCCACTTCAGAAATGTTTATGTTAACAATTATATGTAACTCCAATAAACCATGTTAACAATGATACAATATAAAGAACCACTATTTTTAAATAAATGTTCTGCTTAATTAATATATAAAAATATATGTTGGATTAAAACTGATAATAAAGTAGTACGGACAACACTTTATTTTCTCTTCTCTCCTACCGTCAACCAACAACCCTTTCCAAACACTTACCTACCTCATGCCAAAGGTACGTCACGATGGTAGGAAATATCAATTACGCCAACTATTTAAAGAATTTTACCACGGAAGAGAAAATAATAACGAAACATTGGGTGTTGAACAAATTAAGGAAGTGAACGAAAATTTTCCCTCATACTGCCTGATCCCTCTGCAATTCTCCAGAAGATAGCTTCACCCGCTGGACCTTCCAATTTTGAAACCAAGAACACTCAAATACCTGGAAATAAAGCTTCAACACAAACTTGGATGGCTATCCCAGTAAGTAAGTGAACATCTCGAATATCGTTTCGTCACTCTGATCGGTGCCAATCCTAAGCCCATTAAACTGCCCAACCAGGTAAAGGCCGAAAAGGGCACTAATTACTCGCAAGAGCCGGAATAGCTTTATTATTTTAGGAGTTAGCTTTACTAAAGCACGTGGCTTGTGAGGCGTAACACTACTACACTATATTTAAGAATTTCTACCTTTGTCAATTAAACGAATTGAAATCCTTCGATTAACTCAGTGGAATTATAAATCTAAAATTTAAATAATAAAATAAACGCGCTCGCGTGCGGTACATTATATTAAAATTCAAAAGTGTTTGCAATCAGTGTATTTTGGTGAAACATTTAATATTTAATTAAATTTGATATTGTTCATATGGAGTAGAAGGTTTAATCCTTGACCTGACCGTATTAGCAGCTCACGATTAATTTCTTTTGTTTTGTGTTTTCGCCCATCCGAAACGTAATATAAATTTAAGGAAAAATTTTGGTGACAACGATGGGATAGTAAAGCCTCTCAGGAAGCTCGACTGTCTCATTTACCTTCTTCTTTTGGTATACTCGATTTTAACGTAAGAATCTTTCGCAACAACACTCAAAGAATGGCAGCTTCCAAAAAACCGGGTACGCCTCCAAGGACCTCCTTCACGGAGGAGGAATTAAGAGCGTACGAGGGAGAGTTAGACGAGAGCGAAGCAAGGATATTGGTTTGCCTGGAGGAAAATAAAGTCACGGAACAAAAAATTGAAAAATTAGAAAAGAAGATACCGGAACGAGAAAACGAAATCCAAAAAATAGAATCTGAACTGGAGGTGAGAATAACAAAAATTGAGAAACAAGAAAGAAATATACAAGTTCAATTTCGCGAAATAACCGATCACAAAACAAAATTAAATACACGACAACTTGAAGTTGATAAACGCGACATAGATTTAGATTGACGCGAAATCAATCTGCAACGACGGGAGAATGAGCTTCGCACAAAAGAACTAGACTATTGACTTAAATCCATGATAATGAATGAATTGCATAATAAGCCCATATCCACGGCTGTACACCGTGAAGGAAGTCAGTATTCTTCAAGAAGTAATTTAGAATGAATTGGTGATATTAACTTACCCGGAAGAAATCGTGCAGTAGACGAAGAAAAACCTGAACCAAGAATGCTCCGAACGAGGACAGTTCAAATGGCCACGTCAGAACCGAAGCTATAAAGGAAATAACGGAAATAATTCCGCGCTTTGATGGGTAAAATATATGAGTGCTCCAATTTTCAAGAGCGTGTAAAAGGGCTATGGACCTGCTCTTTGAACGTCATCCGGGGAAGTGGAAGTGATGCTAGTTCGCAGAATTCGGGCCAAATTGGACGGACACGCATATTCAGTTACAGAGGACCAAGATCTACAAACGGTAGAACTACACTGAACTAATAAAAGAGTTGAAGCAAGCCATAATAGAGGCGGAAACTAAGGAATTGGGAGAATTGATCGATCACCAACGAAGACACATTGATTGCGAGTTGCTCGACGCACTAGAAAACGGTTTGTTGGAGGATTATGAATTGCGGATGATGCACAAAAGATATGATTTAACTATCGGGGCTAACGCCCTTTTAAGAATAAGCAGAGACCTGGAAAGGAACCGCGCTCGCACCGGTAAAAAAAGACCAAGGGAAATCACTAAAATACACGCGATCACAGATGGAAAAATTATTTCTACAAGCTGCAAGGGGATCGGTCATATGGCAAAAAATTGCTAAACTAAAGGAAGACCATCAACCTTCTCGGAAATCACTAAGAGGCCTTCCTCTCTTTGGTCAAAGGACCAGGTAAGGAATCCAGCTGTAAATAATAAGCCACTTAGTCCGCGTGAGTAGTGGACCAGTTATTATTGTAAAAAGATAGGTCACATTTTAAAAGACTTCCAGAAAGTAAAGCATGAGAACGAGCATAGGAGTGGGGATAAACGCCCCACGTATAATTCGGGCCGTAGGAGCCAGGAGAATATGACAAGAAACCGCCGGAATTCGACTGAGTATAGAAGACCATATAGTCGAAATCCGTCGGACCGCCGGAAGGAAGTCACTGCCGGAGTCCGTTGCCAAGGGTCAACAATAGGAAACGATAGCGATAGCTCATAGAAGAACACAAGAGATAATTAGTAAGGCTAAAAAAACATATTTGTTGATTGATGACGAGAGTGTTTTTGAAAATGCGCTTCACGCACCATACCGGTGTTGACAATCGATTCGCACAGAGGAAATGTCCCCGTCTCGTTTTTGTTGTTCGAGCAATAGATCCACTGGTCGCGATTAATAAGGGCGATGGCACTAAGTTAGAATATCGTTGTAGGCCATCAGCAAAATACTGCTACCCGCGTTCCCGCCAATTAATGAGAGAACGCACGTTCTTTAAAGGACCTTGTGAGAATTGAAGAAGTAATTGCGATATGTAAATCTCACCGTGAAGTTGATTGGATGAGTTTACTGATTACAATAGTTTGTGTGCCTCGGGCTAATGAATTGGGTCTTCGTCATTGTGCCCTACGAACGATTTATCGCGGCGTGTTTACCCCTATGGTTACGTAAGTGGTGGCAGGATGGTCCGATCTCTGTACGGAGGGGAACACCATGAAGTTAAGTACGACTCAACGGTCGACCCATTTTTCAGGTCCATGCGCATATTGCACAATCGCAACGGAATCTATCTACGTTGTAGCAAGAGATTCCTTGATTAATTTCCCGTTACACAAACGGAAGAAATTATACGACGTTAGGAAGATCAGGAACACCGAGACAGCGACTCGAAAATTGAAAGGCATGAAGCTTAAGCGCGCGTTAGTAGAACAGATCGACGAGAAAATCCTTGCAAATTAATAATCGAGATAGGAGAATTCCTCAAAAGGAAGGACGACATTTGCTTTTTCCCCGGACAATAAGAAAAGTATGAGTGCCCATTTCGATTCTCCAAATCACTTTTCAAAACAATTTTTTTCAGGTCATGGGGCTTTCAAGGTAAAACTAACGTCGCTGAACCTCGTCACGGATGGAACATGCGAGTGTGGCGAAGAAAACACGGATTCGGATCACATCATCGAATGACCGGTTTTCGAACTTTAGAGGGTTGCTCTGGAAGATATTCTCTGCGAAAAGAGCCGGCCAGAAACAACGAGACATCTTGCCTTTACCTCGCGGTTTTGTAAAGGAACCCTCCGTATTAAGGGTTATTAGTTAATGAATCCTATTCAGCTGGGATTGTCGGAGATCTGATGATGTGGGTAGATGCCTGTAATCTTCTCAGGTTAACCTACTCTCGAATAGGGTAGGTTCGGAGACGCTCGTATGCATCTCCCTAATTTTTTTTCTCTTTACCACCAAACTCTTTCCCTTATACCCGCGATCCAAGCATTCCCATCCCATCCTACGGATCGAGTGCCAAGGATAGTGAGTGGGCCTCCCCGTGGTTCTCCGTGGACATAGCAGGCATCAGTCTGGTTATTCATTACTGCGAGGATGTTGGTTGTGACTAAGCCGCTCACCCTGCCCCTCTCTCTCATATCCATTAACAACGTTGCACGTGCAATGATCTGTGCTGTAATCGCTTTATACGTGACACATCTAGTATATGCCGATGTATAATTTCCTACTCCATTCATAAAACTAGTTTTCTTACCTATCTTTTTTATCATACAATCGCAATGACCTTTAAGCCTAAGCTTACCATCTATTCCAAAGTAGTTCATTATCTCTACACGTTGTATCTCGGTTCCATCAAAGCATTTCAATACAATATTTCCATCCAACTTTTCTTAAACTCTTATCATATATTTCGTCTTTTCTGCATTCATTCTCAATTTATATATATTCTTCCATTCTTGTACTGTATTAAATGCCTCCATTGCTGTCTCTAACTGTATATTACTTTTTCCAATAACATAAATTAATGTATTATCCGTAAACATTTTTATATTCCATCATTCAGAGACTATTTCTATTATATAATTTATATATACAATGAATGATAAGAGTCCCGATACAAATCCATGCGGCACTCCATTTTCAATGTTAATTAATTCAGACCATTTAATGTTTAAACGAATCTGCTGCGTTCTATTATTTAAATATGAATTAAATCATTCTAAAACCATACCTCTAATATTATATTGATATATAAATAATATAATATAAATTATCTATTAATCTCTTTTTATCTATTGTTTCAAACGTTCTCTTAAGATCCAAAAAAATAACATCCATAATTGTCCTCTAGCTAACTATTAATTTTCATTCGTCAAGAATAGTTTGAATTGCCGTTTCATACGAATATAGTTCTCTATCATCTAATCAATGTTCCATTGTAATACCATTAAATTCAAAATAGATTTATATTTGCTTCTCCATCAATAATTCTAACACTTTCTCATATATTGGTAATCGATCTATAATCATTTGCTTCTTTAGCATTTTCTATTTATGGAATCGGTTTTATCGTTGATGTTTTCTAACTCTCTGGACAGCACCCTTTCTTCAAAGAATTATTTATTACGTCGACAAATTTCTCTTTTATTGCATAAAACATCAAATTTAATATATTGGTAGTTACTCCCTCTTCGGTTCCTTTCTTTTTCAACATTCTTATAACAATTTCATCTAAATCCTTTATATTAATCAATCCAAAGTTCTCTATATTAATCCCTGTACTTTCAGTTATATACATTATTCTTCACGTCGTGCTCTTCGACTTATCAGTATTTACAGATTTTACTATATTACTAATACTTTTTACTCAATATATATGGAATTCACTCTGTCTATTCAGCCTTCTGAATTGATATCTGACTAAAAAAAATAAGAATCCCGATGATGAAAAAAATTTCTCCTTCTCAGAAAAGCAACTTATTCTAATAAATAAAAACCAAAGAAATATTGGTAAACTAGGACGTAATCGTTATTCGATTGGTAGACGCTATCTTTTGAAGCCTTCTTTTCTTTGTTCGATCTTTATCTTGGCGTGAAACATTCGATCATTATTCGGCTATTCACATTATTGGGCTGCTGCCTTATACTCCACTTGCATACGTTACTTCTCGCTTCACACTATCTATTTCATATTTATATAAATATTTCATATTTACCAGTTCAACTCAGCTATTCATTTGCCGAATTATAAACTTTAAGAAATTTGTGGCAACTCGGATGAAATATTTTCTTCAATTTATGTAATTAATCAGTTAGGATTTTATATCCTTTCTACACTGCCTACATATCTGTTTCCCAAACCGCGAGACATTCATTTCTCATTGTTAAATTTTTCCTTATCAACTATTAATTCGAACCACGTTAAACGTCATCAACAGCAGCAGCGTTGCTCGATGAGTCAGTAGGAGAGTTCTTTAAAACTTCGTCCTCGCTCTGATTTTGTAGGATTTGGTAAAAAGACCATTACAGGATGCCAAGTTGGCTTTGCAGGATGCTAAACTGGCTAATAGAGTGCTAAATGAATGGAATTCGACTGTGATGTTGTCCTCGATAAAAATAGTGAGGGAAGAACTAGCTTTGATGGAAGAAGACGGGATGAGTTCGATAATGATGGATTCTGGTGGTTTTAGCCGTTTTAAACACCTATTGGGAGATCATGCTTCATGCAAATGAACTTTAGGTGGGAATGGATGAGTGGTGCCAAGAATCTGATACGGGATGCTATAGACCTGTCCCAAATAATATGAGCATGGTAAGTTATTGAGAATTTTGCAAGTAGTCTACCGGCAGAACTTTGAGACAGATATAAGTAATTAGGAAACGTGGAACTACCAAGGAGGACGACTTATGGGTGCAGATGCGGCTACAAAATATCAAATATATGGGGCCGATTCAAACTGTTTTGGAGTCGTTAAAGTTATATTCCACTCAAGTAGTGGATACGATAGTTTTGTTGAATACTAATTAGTGTTTATGACCTCAAAAAGGCTGAAAACATATTTTACCTTCCAGCCTTTTCGAATAACAACATATAATAGCGTGGATATAGCATTAGTAACAATAGATACAACGTTTTGAACTGTTGTTAGTAGATAGCGGAGAGTATTTGGTAGAGGAAATCAAAAATACCAGCTTTTGTCTTAAAACACAAGATAGCGGTAGAAGCTTTTTGTTAGAGGGTTTAAATCTAATTTCTAAATTGAAAGAGAGCGATAAAGCATGTTTAGAGATTGATGGTGTTTGGGATGGATTGGGTCAAGTATTTCATTTGCTCCCTAGGAACTTTAGGGATGTTAAATTTGGAATCGTTGGTTTATCATTACCAAAATGGTACCTGTTAATACGAGGCTGTGTTTGTAAGTTGACAGTATAGGAAAGGAGAACGTCTAACTTACTGCAATTTATTTGCAATGAGCAATATCATCACATTGCAACGGATCATCCGACAGAGGTTAGAAAATTAACAAAAGAACTGATTGGTTTAAACTGAAAAGTTTAGAGTATTCTGTGAATATTAAAACCAAACACGGAAAATTGACTATGGAGTGTGATCTAATGTGGGATGAGCACATCAAATTGTTTGAAAGTAGGATCTAAAGTAAAAAAACACGATGGCTACTACAAGTATTTAGAAAGTTCGATAACATTTATAGCTTGGGAACAATAGCAAAAAAGAGAAGCGCATCATACACAAATGTGTGGAATGTATAGATATCAGAGTTTGAGGGTAGAGTGTACTACTTAAATGACACCATTTGTACTTTCTGTCGTACTCATAGGACTGATAAGTAAAAACGAGCCTGTGTCAAAAAGAGGTTCCAGGTCAAATAAACAGGAGTTCACTTTTTTTTTTGATTCTGCAAAGTCAACGAAGCTTTGAAGTTGCTGACCAGTTATTATGGTAAGTCTATTAAAGGTAAGTGTCGGATTGCTTTATCAGCTGACATATTAATAGCAATAAACATCCAGGGCAATACAGGTGTTTTGGATTATGAAGATCACTCTGTTTGAATACAATAATTTGTATGCGAATTGGTACGAGGATTTGATGAAATTGAATAGATTATGGCAAGAAAATAAGAGCACGGAGTGTTTCTTTATATGTCGTTCTAAGAAGGAGCCCAAAGAAAATGTATTGATAAAGGAAGATTTATATTATCAAAAGGCAGCGATCAGAAAGAATTCAATGAGTAGAGCCGTCGCTTTGTTCAGAAACGTACGGAACTTCAAGCATGGCTCTACAAATCTTGTCACCCGGGGCTTCAGGCACGGCTCTACAGACCTTGTCGCCCGTGGTAAAAGAAATAATATTTTCGAAATTTGAAAAATTTTTTAAATTTTCAAAGTTTCGTCATAGGAACGTGACCGCGAAAATAGAGCCATGATAGAACTCCTTCAAATTAATAGTAGTGTTTGCATGATCAAATACTTAATAATTAAAAAAGAATTTTTTTTCTCTAAGTCCTTACTTACTTAATACCTTTACTAAAGTACTTTAATAATTTTCTCTTCTTTTCTAAGTCCTCTATTTACTTATAGTATTTCTATTAAAGTATTTAAAATTTTTTTTTCCTGTAGTGAAATGTTACTATTTGATCGTCGCATTTTCACTCCACTATTATCAGAAGTATACTATCACAAGTACTACTTACCTTTTTTTTTCTTTCAGCTGTTCCTTTCAGCCTAAAGTATTCTTTTGGCGGCTTCTTTCCTTACTTTTAATAAAGAAATTGCCCCCTAAATTCCACGATGGTCTGTTGCCTCCTGTTCGGATTTCCGAGTGGAGGCTATCACATGGGCGATTATCGTGGTGAGGAGAAGTTCGCGTATAGCGTCGTTAAATGCAGCTGGCGCGACGCCGAAGGTGACGAGTAGATGCACTTCCGGCATAGGGCAGCGTAGGAACGCAGCAACACGCTAGGCAGCGCGCGATCGTTGTCCAAGGACACTCACCGAGCAATCCCCATCTGCGTTCCTAGCCCCGCACAACCCGGGCTGCAACAGGTAGTATCCAGCCTTCGAAAGGCTACGGTTGTTTTGGAAAAGTGCGATAGATGTTTGTCGAAGCCATCTTCAAAGGCTGTGCAAACTCGTGTTTAATTTGAATCTTCATCGAGATAAACAGTAGAAATATATATATATTCTTTTCATGATAACTTTTTATTCTCGCATAACTAAAATCCACGCTTGAAATGCGTAACTAACTATGATTCGTATAGTATAATAAGAGTACCCAGTAAAACCTATCTACTTTTTCAAAAAGGAACAATGTTAAATTATTTATTAACTTAGAAAATTTTTAAGCGGGAGGGTAAGAGCTTTCGGCAGAACGAGTTGAACGATGGACGAAGTCTGGTTGCCGCGTCGCTGCTCTCCAACTCGGTCGACTCCCAGTTGGTGTTGCTGCTCATGTGCGCCGCTTAAACTTGCCGTCTTCGCGCGAGGGCACTGCCCGTGGACAAATGTGGCGTGATGCAGTATAAGCGTTACTCCGTTAGCTATTCTGAGAATTGCAGCCGATCGACGCTTATTACCTGATGTTGTTCTCAGAATTCTTAGCCTCTGGAATACGACAATCACCGCATGTTCCAGGATTTCTTAGCTCCCCAGATGCGGTTATCGCCGGATGTAACCTGGACATTCACGATAAGAATGTCTCGAACTTGTCACTCTGCCGTTATTATTTTATATCTGGAAATTACAATGCTATATCTTTGTTAACTAAGTTATTATAATAGTTTGTGCCATTGTAAATACATGAAGGTATTATGTAATATGCGTCTTAATAGTTATGTAATATAAACTTCTTAGTTTGTATACATATGTATAGTGTTAATCATTTAATAATACATGTCTTAAATCCTATCCATTTACTTTTATTCTATTTATTTATTAACTCTATACTAACATATGTTCTTTCACTTGTTAATTAAACGGAGCCTTCTTTAACAATAGTGTTTCTTTCTAATACTAATAATGCATCATCGATATTATTAATATTTCTTGGATATAATTATTAGCTATGAAGTTACCAACAACAGACTTACCAACAGTAGGGTTACCGATGATAGGTTTACCGACAGTAGAATTACTGACAGTAGGATTACCGATAGTAGGATTACCAACAGTAGGATTAATATTCTGTTACTTACATTCAATTTTTTTTAAGATACTTTAGGGAACACACGTTGTCATACGGCGACGTGACACCTTCCCCCTTAAATGAGTCGTTAGGAAATTTCAATTTCTGACGATTTGTTCTTACAGGCTGCCAGGATGCTTTCAAGAACCAGATATCTCGAATTTCCTCTGGTGGCGGATGTCGGAGTAGCATTGTCCTTTGGTTTGTCCAACCTTACTTCGATAGCTTCGTTATTATCGTCACTCGTTATTGTCTTCGTTACGTCTCATTGTTTCGATCGTCTTAGATGAAGGAGTAAGTGTGTCAACGAGCTCCTGATAGCTTCTAGAAGATGTAAGCTCCATCCATAGACTGTATAGAGCACGTATCCTCGGATAGTGTTGTCGACACATAATTTTACACCCTTGACTAGAATAATTAATCCAATCTGAATCTCAGCACTGACTGATTCAAAGTTTAAAAAGCCTTGCCACAATTTTGAGATTGCGCTGTCCGTAATTTTATTAATGTCTGCTTCTCCCAGTAGATTATACATCGAAATAGTGTAGGGTGGGATGCGGTGTTCTGTAGCTCCCCTGACAATAGTGTTTAGGAGTTCCGGTCTCTCTGCAGGGAGCATGATATGATCTCTTTGATTGTCCAAGTCCTGATGTGTATATATTCCGCTCGTCATTAAGTTTTTTGAATTGATGTATTTCCATGCCAGCTTAGCCAACGATTGGAATATTTGGGGAGGGAGTACCTCCACCGCTTCGGTGTCAGCCTGTATCAACTCCCTTCCAAGTAGTACATGGATAGTAATAAAGCATTCTCTTATGGTACTTGCCTTTACCAATATTGTCGATTTCGGTGTTAGGGTTGCGACTGGCAATTCGTGGTAGCATTCCTCTGATCGCTTGACGCTTACTGGGACGCGAGGACACTTCATTATATGAATAACTTCCCCTCCGGTTACGGCCATGTACCCAGCTGACTACATGATTATATACGCAAACTCATCTGGGCTTAGAGACGCTAATGTCAGAGTGTTTTTAAGGACTAGCTTTTGTAGTTTGCACTTCTATCTAATTACGTTACTATATAGAGCTGTCATTTGTGTCCTTACATGCTTTTTATGGTAGATGAACTTGGAGTTGACGTAAGCGAACAGATCAAGGTTTTCGACCGATAATTTTGCTCTTGACGCGAAGGTGCTTCCTTTCTGTGTCTCTAAAATAAATAATTTTGGATGCTCGCTTAGTAATAACGTTTAACAACACAAATCATGCTCCGCTCTTTTTTCCAAGGTAAATGTAACATCCTGAGTATATGTCCGGTTACACTTCCGTATTATTCATAGTTTCTAATTTGGTCGCAAGTCCTTCATATAATACCTTGTAGTTATCGAAATTACACGATGATTCCGGCCTAATCGTCCAAAATGCATTTCCTTTCTCATCAGTGATGCACATTTCGTCCGTGAATTGCTTCAGGTACTCAATTAAGACATGTTGAGACCTCTCCAACGATCCATTGGACTGTGGGTAGGAGCCCGTCGTATTGTATTGCTTAATTCTAAATTTACGCGCTATGGCTCGCAGTAAGGTACTAAAGAAATTCGATCCTTGATCCTTGAGTATTGCCCTAGGCGCTCCAAACTTACATATTAAATTTGAAATCAAAGCTATGTCTGGCTATGTCTTGGCCATGTCTATCGATGTCGTATTCTCAAGAGGGACGGCTAATTAGAATTTTGTCAACTGATCATGAATCGTCAAAATGTACTTATTCCCCTTTTCAGTCTGAGTTAGATGACTCACTACGTCGAGTGCTATCTCATCAAATGCCGATCCTGATGGCGCGTTTAAACCATTGGTTGCGTATTCTTACTCTGATTAGCTTCTTCAATTGGCAATCCAAACAATTTTGAGTAAAGGTCTGTATCTGCCCTTTCATATTCTCCCAAATATATCTTGTTCTAATTCTGTTACAAGTTTTGGTCACTCCCTTGTGACCCCCTAAATCAGATGAGTGGTTTTCGCGTATTAAGTCCTCACGCTCATTCTCCTTGAGTATTCTAACCAAATTTCTACAGAAACAAATTGTGCAATCTTCCATGTCAAATAATTCTCCTAGCCTTTGTTGAATGTATTCCCATCTATGATATATATTCTATTTTTGATATATTTATGGTATATCATCTATTCTTGTTTGGACTGGAGATGCTTACCGTACGTAAATCCAGTAAGTACCAGGAATTGTCGAACATTTTTAGCTTTCTTTAGTTGCGGAAATTCCCTTACGGCCAATAGCTTCTTCGGATCAGGTTTCACGCCGTCTTTTTCGATGATATACCCAAGGTAGATGACTTCTTTTTTTAGGAATTCACATTCGTCAGGCTGCAGCTTTAAATTTGCCTTCCTTAGTCTCCTTATTAACTTGCTGAATTTAATCTCATGCTCATGGAGTGACCTTGCATACAATACTATGTCGTCTAAATAGACAAACATCTCTTCGCCATGAAGTCCCGTCAGTAAGAGGTCCATAAGTCTTTGGAAGGTGGCTGGAGCATTCTTTAATCCAAATGGCATTCTTGGAAACTCAAAATGTCCGTGAGGTGTTGAGAAGACGGTCTTGTGGCTGTCATCTGCGTGCATCTTGATCTGATGGAATCCGGAATTCAGGTCGAACGTGGAGAAGTATTTCGCGGAACCTAGCTGATCGAGTATCTTAGTAATGTTAGGAAGGGGATACGCGTCCCCGACAGTCTTTTCGTTAAGTCCCCTATAGTCAATCACCATTCTCCATTTTGGATTTCCTTTTGAATCAGCCTTCTTAGGTACTACCCAGATAGGAGAGTTGTAAGGGGAGAGAGATGGCCTTATTATATCACTCTCTAACAATTCTTGCGTCTGCTTATTTATTTCTTCCTTATGTATGGGTGGGAACCTTTACTGCTTCGTATGTATCGGTATTTCGTCGGTGGTAATGATCCTATGATTCACCACCTGCGTGTTCTTCAGCTGTTCTCCTGGGAGATGAAAGCAGTCTGCGCTAGCAGATAAGAGGTCAATGACACTTTTCCTCTCTTCGTCGTTCAGGTGATCTAACCGTAACAGTGTTTCCACCTCTTTTGCTCTACTACCGTTGTCCCGTTTCCTCTGGTTACCTTGACCATGGTTCTTCTGACAATTCTTAATCGTTCTAACGTATGCCGTTGTTTCCCCTTTTGAAGTTCCTAGTGTTTCTAATATTCTGTCTTGACGAGTTTCGAACGCTTGTAATTCTAGCGTGGGCACCACAATATCATGATTCTCATTAGTAGTGTTTATCACCATGAAATAAGCCCGACCTTGGTGGTTTTTAACTATGGCTTCCCCAATGTATATCCCCTGGAAGGATTCCATCCGCGGAATGTAACCTTCGTTGATTTCAGAGTTCTTGACACGGCAATGAAACACTGCACTTGTCCTTGCCGATACGCGCACTAATTGTTTGTCTGCAAACAGTACTTCCTTATCCGCGACCCTCATACACTGCTGGGTGTAACTTACGTCAGCACCAACTGATTTCAGGAACTCACTTCCCAGGATACCGTCTTGTTCGATCGGGAAGTTCGACGCCACTACATAGAATCGCACTTCTTTCCCAAAGAGGTGGACGGCCAATGAACCCTTCGTTCGAATATGGTCACCCGTAATACCGCATACATTTATTATGTCGTTATCGTCGGTCTTTAAATTCGATTCGACAGCACCCTCCTTGATAATATTGACTTCTGTGCCGGTGTCAATCATAAATTTAATCTGCCTTCCAAGGTTTCCGACGTCCATGATTATTGTGGGTGCTTTTGCCGTCGGCTTATAATTTATTGTAGCGATCTGCTTGACTGAGTCGCCTGTCTGATCTCGGCGGGCCGCTTACAGGGATTCCCTGGATGCTGAACGTTGAATGTCTCCTTTCTCTATTTTTGGCCCTTGGCGACGGGCTCCGGCGATCATCGCTTTGACTATATTGTCTTTTGTACTCGGTCGAATTTCGGCGGCTTCTTGTCCTATCCTCCGGGCTCCGATGGTCCGAATTATACGCGGAACGTTTATCCCCACTTCTATGCACACTATCGTACTTCAGTTTCCAGCAATCTTTCAAAATGTGTCCAATCCTTGTACAATAGTAGCAGATCTGCTGTTCACGTGGGCTAAGTGGCCTATTATTTAAAGTTACATTTCTTACCTGGTCTTTTGACCGAGGAGAGGGAGGTCTCGCAGTAATTTCCGAAAAGGTTGGTGGTCTTCCTTTTGTTCGACAATCTTTTGCCATATGACCTATTCCTTTACAGCTTGTGCAAATAATTTTTCCGCTTGTGATCGCATGTATTCTAAAGATCTCCCTTAGTCCTTCCTTGCCGGTGCGAGCTCTATTTCTTTCCAGGGCTCTGCTTATTCTTAAAAGGGCGTTGGTCGCCGTCGTTAAGTCATGGTACCTTTCGTGCTTCATCCGTAACTCATAATCCTCCGGCAAACTGTTTTCTAGTGCGTCGAGTACCTCGCACTCGATGCGTCTTCGTTGATGATCAGACAGTTCTCCCGATTCTTTAGTTTCTGCCTCGATTATAGCTTGCTTTAATTCCTTTATACATTCGGTGTAGTCTAAGACTCTTTCCCTGGGTTTCATGTAGATATTAGCTAATCGACCCTTATAGTGGCTTGCGAATTTTTCCGGCTGGAAGGCTGCTTCTAGCAAGCCTACCAGTTGTTCTACCGTTTGTAGCTCCTGGTCATCTATAACTGAGTACGCATGCCCGTCCAATTTGGCTTTAATCCTTCGAACTAGCATTGCTTCCATTTCCCCGGAAGGACGTTCGAGAAACAGATCCATAGCTCTCTTACATGCTCTTGAAATTTGGAGCACCGAAATATTGTATCCGTCAAAGCGCGGAATTGTTTCGGTTATTTCCTTTAGCTTTGGTTCTGACCCGACTATTTGAACAGATCTCGTTTGAATCGGTCTGGGTTCGGATTTTTCTTCGTCTATTACGGGATTTCTCCTAGGTAAGGCAATAGATTCTAGATTGCTTCTTGACGAATACTGGCTTCCTTCACGGTGTATAGCCGTGACAATAGGCGTATTACGCGTCTCGTTTATCATCATGGATTTTTGCCGATGGTCCAGTTCCTTTGCGCGTAGTTCATTTTCCCGTCGTTGCAGATTTATTTCGCGCCTATCTAGATCTGTATCGCGTTTTTCTATTTCTAGTAATCTTCTAGCGGTTACCACCGGATGTAGTTCTCGGAATCCTTAGCCTCTGGAATGCGGTTATCACCGAGTGTAATTCCAGGAATCCTTTAGCCTTTGGAATACTGCTATCACAGGCTGTAGTCTAGCCATTCTTGATAAGAATTTCCTGGACTTGTCGCTTCATCTTTATTATTTTATATTAAGAAATTATAATGTTATATTTTTTGTTAACAAATTCCTTATAGTAAATCGTACCATTGTGAATACATGAAGATTTTAATAATATATTAATAATTATTGTCATCTTTAATAATAATTATTTCTTAATAACTTTGCAATATAATGTTTCTCAACATTACCAATTTATTATTAATTGTTTATATGTGGGTGCGTGTGTATGTATATTGTTGATTTTATAGTAGTTCGTATTTTAAATCTTATCCTTTTATTTTTATTCGATTTGTTTATTAACTTTTTATTCTAACATACGTTCTTTCATTTATAAATTAAATGAGTCTTACTTAACAATAGTGTTTCTTTTTTTTAGTATTGATAGCGAATCATCAATCTTGTTAATATTTCTAAGATGTGTTTATTTACTATGGGGTTACCGACTATAGATTTACCTACGGAAATTTACCGACAGTGGAATTACCGATGGTATGCTGACAGTATAACTATAACTATCGACAATAAGGTTACCGACGATAGGATTAGCATTTCTGTTATTTATGTTCTATTATTTAGAGATGCTTTGGGTAACAAACGTCGTCACATGGCGACATGACAAAACGACAATTTACGTTTATTATTTATATTGGTTAAATTTCACATTACACTCTCGTACTTCCCTCGTGGATGTTCTATTTCTTACTGGCCGTTTCTCTCCCAAATCTTAACGGCTCGATTTGTAGGTAACAAAAAAATTTGTAGATAACAAAAGACAAAGGAATGGCGGGGCAAATCTACCTAAAGAAAGTATACTTTCATTACATACATATATATATATATATATATATATATATATGTATGTATATATACGTAAAGATCTTAATTTATACGTTTATTTGATTAATAAAAGTTTGAAAAAATTTATATAGTACGTAAGCGTAAGGTGTCGCCATTTACTGCTATACTTAATAATATAAGAAAGTTTTATTTTCAGGTTTTTAGTGCTTAAGTGTGAGAAGGGAGCGGGATGTAACACTTCCCTCCTTATTAAAAAATGTGCGTATACGTGCATTTTAACTTCTTTCTTTACTCAAATAAGTGTTTAGTTCGTAGAATGTGTTAAGTTTTTCATCGGCAGCGTACTTTCCACTTTATTCGTCGATGGTAGTAGCCTCGGGTGGAGTTTCTTCTTTCTTTTCTCTTTTTCCTAGGTGGAGAAAAAGATGTGTCACCGAGCTCCATAGTGCTCCTAAGAGATGTAAGCTCCATTAGTATATGTCATGCAGGGCATAACCGAGGATGAGTGTACCGATGATGAATTTTACCAATCATATGGTCATGAAGATGGCTGAAACACCGGCGCTTGCTGAGCCGAATATTATGAACGCGTCCCATAGTCGTTGTGCCGTACTTGATGCAATTTTATTTATTGACTCTTCGTCCATTAAATTATATAACGAAATTCTTCCGGTGGATATATACCTTCCGCTGATTCCTCTGGCGAGCGTATCGATGATAGCAGGTTTTTCGGCTGGGTCCATTATATGAGACCTTAATTTGTTGAGATCTTCGTTGGAATAAATTCCACTTGTTTCCATGTGTTCCGGAACGATATACCTCCATTTTGGCTTTGTTAGTTGTTGAATTACTGGTGAAGGTATCGATTCTACTAGTTTCGGTGTTACCCTATACCTTGTTCCGTGTAGGTTATACATGATAGGTAGCAGTTCGTTGCAGTCTTTTAGAGATGCTTCTTTTAAGATGATGCGTGCCTTCGGCGAGAGAAAATAAGAATCGTTTTGGTAAGTGATTGGTAATTCTTTGTAGCAGTCTTCTGTTTGTCTTATTCAAACTTCTACTGGAACACATTTTATAACGTAAATGACTTCTGATGCGATGACAACCATATATCCCGGGTGATTTATTAAGGCATAAGCCATTTCGTCAGGTGTTAACGTTGCCAGCGAGAAAGCGTTTTTGAGGACTTGTTGCTCTAACGTGCATATTTATCGGGTGATATCGATGTATAGTGCATTTAACTGTGTTTTGAGGTGCCTTTCTACGTAGATGAACTTCGAGTTTACATAAGTAAAAATATCTAAATTCTCCACAAAGATTTTCGTTTTACTTTTGAAAGTTCTTCCAGGCGATGTTTCGAGTATGAATAGTTTGGGATGTTCTGTCTTTATTATCGAATATCCACATAGAATGAACTCGCTCGTTCTCGTTAATACAAATGTGACATCTTTCGTCGTTATTGTATATAATATAGGTCCTTGCAACGATTCGGCGGGTGTCAGTTTCGTTGACGGCCCTTCATACAGAACATCGTATTCATTAAAGCCACAGCTGTCGGTAGATATGTTTGACAGTACGCCTCACTTCCGTCTGAGTTGAGGCAGTCTTCCAAGTCCAATTTATAAACGGTTCCTGTCTGTAGGTGTATTTGATTGGCTTTTGTTTTCATGGTGGCGTAATAGTCTCGTAACGTGATTTTGACAGATGCATGTACCACTACGTCGTCCGATGTTCCGTAAAAGTCACTATCACTAAACGTACCGGCATTTTTCTATACCTAATCATATCATAAGAGGTCATTTGACCCTTATGAAATAAATGTTAATTTTTCGTAAAAAATTCTTTATTTATTAAAGGAAATAATTTGCAATATCATTTCTAATATCGTATAAAATAATTAAACACATATTTTTATTGCTATAAACAAAACAATAAACTAATTACATCTTTTACATGTGATGGGTTTCTCCTTCGTACATTTCCCGCAAACAAATTTTTTACAAATTATGCAAGTTCGTGTTGTTTTATTGCTTGCGCAAAATCCTATTTGACATTTTTTCCTGGATTGTGAATTATTACTGGAGCTGCTTGATATTCCTTCTCGTTGGTTTTCCTTTTCTTCTTCACAAAATTCGAGGTACTCTGTAACAAGCTCGTCTGCTAATTGTAAGCGTTGCCTTGATAGCTTCAACCCAGTTGTTTCCTGATAGAGTATCCACGAATTGATTCCAGCGAAATCCAAAATATTGAAAAATAACTGCACCAGGCCATCTATTGCACTTCGATTTAACGTTATACTTTCGTGCTATTTGGTAAACTATATCGACGCCAAATTTTGTTTTATTATAGTAAATGATTGTTTCGGGTGTCTTCTTTCTATTGTTCTTGATTTTTACGGTTTTATGTGTGGTACTCAGTATAACTACTTCTTTTCTTGGTTTTGATTTATAAATCGTTAGCGTACAGTCATTTGATTTGTATGCCATTGTTGAAAGAAGTTGCAAATTATCTTTTGATGTTTTTGCAAGTACGGGCAATTCCCTCCTGTTCGCACTCATTGTTCCCACTAACGTTGTCCTTTCCGCCAATGATTTTGCAGCCAGAGATGCAGTCGTAAAAAAATTGTCAGTTGTAATATTTCTTTTACAATTGGTGATAGGTTTAACTAATTTCATCACAACAAATTCGCTGAGTGGTATTGACGTCGGTCTGGTTTCATCACGTCCTAAGTAAGGCAAACCGTTTACAAGCCTTGCTCTCATTCATTCATCTTCATTCATACCAATACGGCGCATTCGACAGGGGCCCACGAGCCCCCGGAGACGGAATTACTCACTAACTATATACATATTGGCCCGATCCCCACCCCATGGTGCTCTGACCAGGCCCATTCACACCCGTATACACACACTGTATGTATACACACACTCACACCTAGAGGGAAGCGACGCGTGAGCCAGGCACCGCCTGAGTCGCTCGGAGCCTTGTCCGAGGTGGCCGCACTGGTGCTACTCTCCTATGCGGCCTATCGTTCGCACTCTTGTCCACATACGTACCCGCACGCTCATTATACATCCTGCTTCTTTCGTCCGTTCCCTGCGCCTCTCAGCGTCCTCCTTTGCTCGCATGTTCCGCCCTACGAAGGTCTGGAAAGACGCTCATCCCCCGGAACAGTTAGGGAGACTCTGACTATCACGGGAAGGTTAGCTGCCCTCCCCCCATCGCATCGATCAGCTCTGTCCAGGCATCCGTTCACGCCGGGTAATCGACCCGGGTTTGCTCCACCGTATCCTCACTCCCTCCGCAGTAGAAACAACGTGGGGAGAGAATCTTCCTTATCTTATTTAAGTACGCCGAGAAACAGCAATGACCGGTCATCAGCTGTGTGATATGAAATGTCGTTCCAATAAAGAACGGCCTCCCAATTCATTCAGCTAACCATTCGGCAATAGCTGCCCTCGCATGTATTCCCGTTGCTACAGGTGCTCCTACGAGCCCAAGTTCCTCAGACTTCCACGCTTCTATTGCCCTCTTTCTGGCAAGAGCACCCAATACAGCCTTAGTACACGAGGGAACAGATTCCTCCGTCTCTCTAACAGCTGCATACGTTTCCGCCAGCTGAGGTGCCAGATGAGCGAGAGGAATAATCATCATAGCGGCGTGGATGGAGACCGTTTTATAGGCACAACACACCCGAATTGCCACTTTCCTCTGGAGGCTCCAAACAGCCCGCCCAAACCCCATGTCCTCCACGACGACCCACGTCACCCATAAAGGCGCACCGAGTGGATCACGCCGCTGTAGAGACGTCGCTCCTTCTTCCCTGGTCCGTAAAGATTCGGAGGAAGCCTCCTATGGAACCGGAGAATACCCTCCGCTTTAGGGATTAGGGCCTCAAAGTGGGGCCTGAACGACATTCTTGAATCTATTACTATGCCCAGGTATTTAACGCTGGTTCTAATTTCTACATAAACCCCTATAAGGCAAATCTTAGGGGGCGAGACATTCCTGCGTCTGCAGAAGGCAGAGGCAGGGAAGGCCGTGTCCTCCGTCTTTTGCGGCGCCACTTTAAGACCCAATCTCTTGATCTCCTACATCAAAACGTCCAAGTCCCGCTCAGGGTTCATCCCTTTTAGCTTCGAACTTGTCGACTGTGTAGTAGGAAGATCTTGAGACTTGTGAGAGAATTTAATGAATTTAAGTTAGAATTACGCGAGGTTGCCTGGGAAGTACAGACGGGGTTATATGAACGAACACTGAGTTTAAACTTAACAAAACTAATTTATTAATAATTACCAAGTAACAGTGTAACTTTTAAAATAAAAGAAGACGATCTTGTCGAATGCAGCCCCTGATATCTGCATGAGCATCATTGGTTGCTAATTATTTACTCTGACTAATTTTATTAGTTGGCAATTTAGGCAATTTGCTGCTATGGTATGTTGTCAGTTTCAGCTTTTTGCGAAATATATACTCTACGGAGATATAGCTTCCGTGTTACCGACAATAGTGATTCAAGGGCGGAATCTAGTATTTCGCTGTCTACTGTAATATTATCTGTTTCTTTTTATTCGTGAAGATATTAATTTTTTGTTTTCTAAATTTATTACCCGTGGACGTCTCAGCATTAAATCTTTATATTCTAGAAGTTTTTCAAGTTCAGCCAATGTTTTTGCTTTTTCATCACACGGTTTTCCGCACATGGTGATGAAGATTGCTATATTATCCTTTTTAGTCGAGATTCGATTTCATGATTCTACTAGATTCCGCGAATCTCTATATGTTCCCTCCGAATAAGGCGATATAATGTACGGACACGAGGCAGAATCAAACATAACCTCCAAACTGGTGTCCGCATCGGCTTTCTCTTGATCAGGGCGGAGAGAGATACTCGAAGAACTAACTACCTGAAATCCTCATGCAACACCTGTCCTAATTCAAATTATCGTCAATACGCGTGTCTAACGGCGTCGAGGTTTCTACTGATGGTTCTTTTCTCAAATCTGATATTATTTTGAAATTTTATTTTGCCACTTAATTAATCGAGAAGTTGGATCCTTGACTGATTTCAACCATATTAACGGCTCATGATCCGTGACTAAACTAAATTCTCATCCGTACAAATATGTACCGCATATACTATTGCTAATAATTCCCTTTCGATCGTTGAATTAGTTATTTCTGCTTGGTTTAATAATCTTAAACAGTACAAGACCGGAAGGTCTTTTCCAATATAGACCTCTGTAATCGATCATCATTTGCCATTTTGGATTTTTCTTTGAGTCTGCTTTTTGAACTGACCAAATTGGTCAATTATATGACGAAACTGAATACTGGATTATTTCAGATGCCAGAAGTTCTTTTGTTTGTTTATTAACTCTTTGCGGACGGAGCGGTCTGACGGGCGAGCGTCGCTGTGTACAACAGGTATTGGAGCGCGCAAGAAAAGAAATGTTATCACGCTAAGAAAATGTTCACGTCGCACGTTTGCGTTATAAAAACTAAAGCTTTATTTAAATAACTTTTTCATAAAATCCAACAATATCGTAAACAGACAAATTTAGTTCTGTTTATATATAAGACGTTTTGTATTCGAGCTTTGTATGGTATAGTTCGAAGCAATCACCTATGTACAAGGCCGGCTTAGCCGAAGAAGTAACACAATAATATCTGCATTCTCTCCTTCCATGTTTTACTTTTCGATTGGAACATATGACGCAGTCTTCACTCCTTCCTATCCCGTCCCGCCGAATTATATGTAGAAGGCCGTTGAGTCTTTCTGCTGTTCCAGATGCCGAAGGAGGTTTGGGATTAGCCTCTCGAAAATTTCCAATCAATTGATCTACCAAGAGACGCACGAATTCTATATGTTTTAACTTTTTTATATTATATTTCTGGTGATATTCCTGATATAATAGGTAAGAATTTATGACTGAAACTTCCAATCTCCAAAAAAATAATTTTCGCCACCATTTTTGAGACTTCCGAATGAAACAGTACGTGCCTTTCTGTTGGTCTCCTTTATCAACCCCGCCCATATATTTATTATAGTTTACAATCACATTTGGCTTTACAATATCAGTTCTTCCTTCTTTGCGTGACCTTTTAGTGACGCTTTTTGAAGACGAGGTAGCACAGGTGCTAAGCATGGTTACAATACGCTTGTCTCTCCAATCCAATAATAATAAATCTTTCCGTCTGTAGGCAATGATTTCATTTTTGGCAATCTTTGGATTTTTTATTTGCAATGGAATAAATTTTCTATTTATCTGGATAGTTTCAGCTAGATAACATTTCATTTTCAGTAGTGCATCTGCCTAGGGAATGCTTGTGAAGTACCTGTCATTGAAGATGTGATATCCTACAGCGCCATGATTGGATTGCAATAAATTATGATATAGTTGCAGAACTATTCTTGTGCTTATTGGCAGATATGATCTAAGTAATTTCTCTGTAGTAAAACTGCCATAATACGGTAAAAACGTCTGTATATGATTAATATCGGCGTCTGCAAGAACATAAACACGGATACGGTCGGTTTCTGTGGGTTGTACATAATAAAACTTATTCGCCCTTTGAATTTAATGATACATCTACGGATAACTCCGCCGCAGGCACAACATTTTTACGACATTTACCGTCAATGTAATCTAAAAAATTGCTAAAAAATAGCGTGACTAATGACCAGAGAGACTAAAGTGACGGCCTCGCAAAAGAAAGAAAGCAAAAAGAGAGCGGGTGGAGGGTTGATATTCAAAGACGCCGCGTGAACATGTTTCGACAGGCAAAGAGCGTAACTGGACACGAAAGAGAGCAAGGGACAAGTAATGATCTGAAACACCCACATATATATACATATATGTACACACACAATATACGAAGATTATATATTAAATATTAACCCTTTCGCTACGGAGCTCTTGCGCCAGAATGTGATCGCTGTGAACGGACCGCATTACTGAGTAGTTGACACTGAAGTACGCTACGAAGTAATTAGAAGTCGTTTCTTGTTCTCTAAATTTTACAATGACATTTATTACATTCAGTAATATCATCTTACTTTCTAAAATATAAAAATGTATAATCAAAATTTATTTTTTTTTAATGTTTTATTATAATGTTCATATAATATTTTTTAATACAACGAAATTACTAAAGTATTCAATGCCGAAAATAATATTAATAATCAACTTTGGTATGGTAAATTTTAAAACATGGAACCACATATAATCCAACATTACATTGTGAACAATAGTATCTCGACTCACGTCTTTTTCCTCGTTTACTGCAGACGACGCATTTTCGAACTGAATTTTTTTTTGACGCCTCATTCGAATATAAAGACGGAAAATGCCTTTCAGTAACTCTTTCCGGATTATTATCATTTCGTGCAACTGAACATTTCATATCTGATTTTTGTTTCCCGTATGTTTGCAATAATTGTCGTATAAGTGTTAAATGAAATTTGGCAAACGGTAATTTTGTCGCAGTTACTGATTGGAATAAATAATATGCATTCCACACAACCATGTCTAGCACGTGAAAAAAATTTTTTTGTACCATTTTAAACTTTTACGAATACATTCAACAGATTTTTAAACCATATCAATTTTGTCAACGGCTCCCATACTGGCATTATAATCAATGACACATGTCAGTTTTTGTATTGGCAATCCTGTACGATAATCTATCTTAGTTGTATCAACGAAGACTGCCGATTGGGAAGTTGTTATCATCCAAACATCTCGTTTGTTATGCCATTTTAACGAAAGGGTTTAGAAGATTAGAATATTGAAGAGAATTATCCTCTCTTTCTCTTTCTCTCTCTCTCTCTTTCTCTCTCTCTCCTTTTCTCTTTTCGGTGTTACATTATTCTTATTCACTAAATCTATATTATTTCTTACGTTATTCAAGAAACCTCGGTGTTCACTCTTTCTCTGCAGACCATCGTTTATCAAAGCTTCATATACTTGCTTCCGTCTTTCATCTCCACAATCAAACGCTAACCTTCAATATTAACATCCTTTCATGTTACAACATATCTGCAGAAATGCTTTTCTATATACGTTTCCCGATTCAGAATGCTAGGCTGATACACTTCTATCAATATTATAATTTTATATATTAAAGTAAAGTACTTTCTAATATTAATCTTGCATATATTATTAATTATGTTAACATTTTGCTTGAAAATAACATTTCACGCGTTTCTTTCTTATAAGCTATTAAACCTTTTATTTATCTAAATTATTTACTCCATACACACTTTCCAATAGCTGCAACTGTTTTTAAATAATTCTGCACTCCCACCTCCTATGGAATTCTGGCCCTTCTCCTATGGCCATCTAATCTTTCCACATCCCGTCACGTTTAACAAGCTGATACATTAGTATCTTATACTGCATATGTGAAGATACAATAACGAATGGCTAAGTTACTTGGCTTTCGTCACTTGCAAGATATTGTCGTTTTGTCATTCGCAAATTGATATGCCCACTTTGATAGTTAGTCTCATTTTTGATATAATATCACTTAAAGGGTTTGTTGATAACCATAAAATTTTATCTTTAATGTTTACACGTTCGTAGCTACAATAATCAATTACATTGTATGAAGTTTTCATATACGTTGACATCTGAATTTTCTCCATTTCTGATCTTCTTCTTTGCCCAATCTTTTGTGGTGATCATTACAGATTCCATCATCTCCATCGCTTAACTGACAAAACAGTATCACTTCAATTTCCTTATTAATGCGAACTCCTTTATTGGTCCTAGCCATGCAGTATTTTATCTTAGCAACTGTTTTACGTAACTCTTCTAAATCCAAATCCGTGCTTGCTGAAATCGATACTATCGTATTGCCCAAAGGAATGAGCAATTCGCAGCTGCCCCTGTGACCACATCTTAACCAAATATCTCCATCATCGTTCATGGTAATAGGGCATGCCATTTCCCTTCAGCAACTGACAGTTGTACCTCTGAGTTCTGCAGGATAGAATCCATCAAAAATGTCCATCAAAAACACTTGTACTGCCCTGGTTGTTTATCGCTACTAATACCTCAGCTGGTAAATCTATCCGACACTTATCTTTAATAGACCTACCATAATAGCTGGTCAGCAACTACAAAGCTTCGTTGACTCTGAAAAAAAGTGAACCCCTTTCTATTTGACCTGCAACCTCTTTTTAACAACGGCTTCTTTTCACTTATCAGTGCTTTGAGTACTATTGGTGTCATTAACTCCTACCCTCTACCCTAAAACTCTGATATCAATACATTCCACACATTTGTGTATGATGTGCTTCTCTTTTTTGCTATTGTTCCCAAATTATAAATGTTACCGAACTTTCTAGCTACCTGTAGTAGCCATCACATTTTTCTACTTTAGATCCTACTTTCAAAAAATTTGATGTGCTCATCCCACATTAGATCATACTCCATATTCAATTTTAATATTCACAGAGCACCCTAAACTTTTCAGTCTAAACTAATTAGTTCTTTTGTTAACTTTCAAACCTCTGCCGTATGATCTATTGCATTGTGAGAATATTGCTCATTAGAAATTGATTGCAGTAAGTTAGACGTTCTCCTTTCATATACTGTTAACTTAAAAGCATAGCCTCGCATTAACAGGTACCATTTTGGTAATGATAAACCAACGATTCCAAATTTAATATCCCTAAAGTTCCCTAAAGGGAGCAAATGAAGTACTTGACCCAATCCATCCCAAACACCATCAATCTCTAAACATGCTTTATCGCTCTCTTTCAATTTAGAAATTAGATTTAAACCCTCTAACAAAAAGCTTCTACCGCTATCTTGTGTTTTAAGACAAAAGCTGGTATTTTTGATTTCCTCTACCAAATACTCTCCGCTATCTACTAACAACAGTTCAAAACGTTGTATCTATTGTTACTAATGCTATATCCACGCTATTATATGTTGTTATTCGAAAAGGCTGGAAGGTAAAATATGTTTTCAGCCTTTTTGAGGTCATAAACACTAATTAGTATTCAACAAAACTATCGTATCCACTACTTGAGTGGAATATAACTTTAACGACTCCAAAACAATTTGAATCGGCCCCATATATTTGATATTTTGTAGCCGCATCTGCACCCATAAGTCGTCCTCCTTGGTAGTTCCACGTTTCCTAATTACTTATATCTGTCTCAAAGTTCTGCCGGTAGACTACTTGCAAAATTCTCAATAACTTACCATGCTCATATTATTTGGTACAGGTCTATAGCATCCCGTATCAGATTCTTGGCACCACTCATCCATTCCCACCTAGAGTTTACTTGCATGAAGCATGATCTCCCAATAGGTGTTTAAAACGGCTAAAACCACCAGAATCCCTCATTATCGAACTCATCCCGTCTTCTTCCATCAAAGTCAGTTCTTTCCTCACTATTTTTATCGAGGTCAACATCACAGTCGAATTCCATTCATTTAGCATTCTATTAGC